>NW_022883280.1:0-10309 GCF_011952255.1 Bombus vosnesenskii | reverse complement strand
GTATAACGTAATACGTTAGAACGTTATTCTCTAAGACGTAATACTTCATAACTTTAAACCATATGTCGTAATACGTTACAACGTTATTCTGTGGCACGTCATGCGTTACAACGTTCCTCTATATAATATAATACGGTATAACGTTATACCTCTATAACGTAATACGTTATAAAATTATACTATAAAACGTAATACGTTATAACGTTATACTATATAACGTAATACGTTATAACTTAATTCTATGTAATGTCATACGTTATAATGTTATACTGTATAACGTAATACGGTGTAACATTATTCTACCTAACATAATACGATATGAAGTTGTATTATAAAACGTAATAAGTTATAACGTTATACCATATAGCGTTATACTACAGAACGTAATACGTTATAGCGTTATACTATATAACGTAATGCGTTATTACGTTGTTCTGTAGAACGTAATACGTTATAAAATTATACTATATAGCGTAGTAAGTTATAACGATATACTCTATAACGTAGTACGTTATAATGTTACACTGCCTAACATAATACGTTATAAAGTTATACTGAATAACGTAATCAGTTATAACGTTATTCTGCGGACGTCATGCGTTATAACGTTACTCTATATAATGTAATACGGTATAACATTGTACTATATAACGTAATACGTTATAAAATTATACTATATAACGTAATACGTTATAACGTTATACTATATAACGGAATACTTTATTACGTTATTCTTCATAACGCAATACGTTATAAAGTTATAGTGAATAACGTAATAAGTTATAACGTTATTCTGCGGCACGTCATGCGTTATAACGTTACTCTATGTAATGTAATACGGTATAACATTGTACTATATAACGTAATACGTTATAAAATTGTACTATATAACGTAATACGTTATTACGTTGTTCTGTATAACGTAATACGTTATAAAATTCTACTATATAACGTAATACGTTATTACGCTGTTCTGTGTAACATAATACGTTATTGAACTATACTATGTAGCGTAATAAGTTATAGCGATATACTCTATAACGTAGTACGTTATAATGTTACAATGCCTAACGTAATACGTCATAACGTTATAATATAAAACGTAATACGTTATAACGTTATACCATATAGCATTATACTATATAACGTAATACGTTCTAACGTTATACCATATAACGTAATACGTCATAACGTTATACTATATAACGTAATACTTTATTACGTTATTCTTCATAACGCAATACGTTATAAAGTTATAGTGACTAACGTAATAAGTTATAACGTTATTCTGCGGCACGTCGTGCGTTAGAACGTTACTCTATATAATGTAATACGGTATAACATTATACTATATAACGTAATACGTTAGAACGTTATTCTCTAAGACGTAATACTTCATAACTTTAAACCATATGTCGTAATACGTTACAACGTTATTCTGTGGAACGTCATGCGTTATAACGTTCCTCTATATAATGTAAAACGGTATAACGTTATAGCTTTATAACGTAATACGTTATAAAATTATACTATAAAACGTAATACGATATAACGTTATACTATATAACGTAATACGTTATAACTTAATTCTATGTAATGTCATACGTTATAACGTTATACTGTATAACGTGATACGATGTAGCGTTATACTATATAACGTTATTCTATGTAACGTCATACGGTATAATGTTATTACATTAACGTAATACGTTATAACGTTATAACATATAACGTACTACGTTATAGTGTTACACTACCTAACGTAATACGTTATATCGTTACACAATATAATGTAATACGTTATAACGATATACTCTATAACGTAGTACGTTATAATGTTACACTGCCTAACGTAATACGTTATAACATTATACTATATAACGTAATATGTTATTACGTTATTCTGTCTAACGTAATACGATATGAAGTTATGCTATAAAACGTAATACGTTATAACATTATACCATATAGCGTTATATTATAGAGCGTAATACGTTATAGCGTTATACCATATAACGTAATCCGTTATAACTTAATTCTATGTAATGTCATACGTAATAACGTTATACTGTATAACGTAATACGTTATAACGTTATACCATATAACGTAATACGTTATAACGTTATACTATATAACATAATACGTTATTACGTTATTCTATATAACGTAATACGTTATAACGTTATTCTGGGGAACGTCATGCGTTATAACGTTACTCTGTATAATGTAATACGGTATAACGTTATACTATATAACGTGATACGATATAACGTTATACTATATAACATAATACGTTATTACGTTGTTCTGTATAACGTAATACGTTGTAAAATTCTACTATAAAGCGTAATACGTTATAACGTTATACTATGTAGCATAATACGTTATTACGTTATTCTATATAACGTTATACGTTATAACGTTATTCTGCGGAACGTCATGCGTTATAACGTTATTCTCTATAAGGTAAATCGGTATAACGTTATACTATATAACGTAATACGTTATTACGTTATTCTATCTAACGTAATACGTTATAAAATTATACTTGTCGGAGATAAGGTGACACCGGTGCCTTCCCTCTGAAACCTCGGGAAGATCCATAGAAACATTGTAATTAAAATCTACAGTTGTAACTAAACGATTTGCCGTCATTCTAACCAATTGTATTTGTTTAAGTCTTGTGACAATAAGCTTGGGCTCAATTCGATAATTGGTCGCCGAACGTGGCCGCGGTCAACGGGACCAACTCTCCATTTAACAAAGGCATTGAGTAATCCTATAGCACTCCTCTAAAGAAAGATTCGTAGCGGCACTTGGCAGTAAACATTCCAACGGTTTCTGTCCCGTAGCTTGCCACACGCAGATCCTATTCTCCGGGCAGGATGTTTACCAGATGTTGACGCGTCTCCACAGTACGTGATCGACTAGCACGAGGGCCGTCATAAACACTAATATCTAGTTACCTAAAATCCCTCAACAGATACACAGTCTTTGTCCCAGTTACGGGAAGACAGGAGAGACCTATTTTTCCACGAACGACGTCTCCCACTAGGAACCCTCCCTCAAGGGCAGCTAGCATCCTTTACTAACTACCGATATGGAGATTGGCCAATTGGCAGCAACGTCAATTTCCCTTACTTTCCGAACGTAGGATATCCCCGACGAATCCGATGAACTCGTGTCCTTAGACACGCCCCATCATAGTTTTCCTCTGAGGTGTCACCGGGACGGAAAGTCATTCTCTCTTGCGGTCTCATCGACAAAAAGGATTTACTCCTTACGGTCAGCGAATATTAACACAGAATCCGACTTAGATTTTTGCGAGTGCGTACGACTACCGTCCCGTTGTCCGCGGATGCTTTATTGATCCTAGGATCATTGCCATTAGTCTCTCGAGTATCTAATTACCACGGTTACTTGTCCGGTTCTATGGTAATCGCATTTGCACCAGTCAATGTCTTCTCTATTGCATAACGACAATGTGTAATCCAAATGGAGATTCGTGTCACGCCCCCAACTTTAATTCTAATGTAAACCCGAAATTTAATCGGGTTAAAATTAGAATTTAAGGCGCGTAACGATTGTTTGTTCGACCAATCGCGGGGAGACGTAGTCGCTAGGAGAGACGTCAACGGGAGTCGTAAATTACCGTTACGATTATAACAATCGACACCACGCCTTGATCGATCCCCTGATTTCCGTTTAGATAATAGGGGTGATTGAGTTTGTATAACACTATGATTCACAGAATTATTAATTATATATTTCCAACACTTAGATTACACTGATGAGCATAGATAGATAGATAATCACTTATCGTAAGAAGATAAGATAGATATGTACGTTAGAGCAGGGCTCTTATAATTGGATTTAATGTATTATTGGACGTAGCACTATAAGATATTTAGCAGAGGAAATGTATGCTCGACAATACCGAGACCGACTCTCGCCTTATGCTTAGACTGCCCCGATAGGCATTAGCGTTACTACTTAGTAGTTGACTTTTCCAACGATGTAGAAGAAGTGAAGTCGAGTGACGATGCTGTGTCGGAGGAAAGCTAGTGATGGGTGTGTCTAGCGCACGGGATCATCGGATTTCTTCATGACATTTTGGGTCAGGAAGTGAGGCCAGTATACATTGCCTCGGATTGGACAAACGAAGGTTGGAGGACTAAGAAGGGCCTTAACCGCCCTCGATAGAAAGTTGCTAGTAGGAAGCATCGTACGTGAGAAAAGCTAACTTTCCCGTGTCAAGCCGTAGTAAACAATAGTCTTTGGAAACTGATTTAGAAAAGACATTTGTTGGGTCTGAAGGACTTTAGCAGGCAAGTGACTCGGGTGTATGACGGGTGCTTAAGGCTATTGAGGGTACGCCGTACGGAAGAGCGGACATCTGGTGTCCGTCTGGCCCGCGGTGTGTGGCCTGGGCCAGGCAGAGAGTCGCCCGGCGTGACAACGATTCTTCGATTGAATTAGCCATCGTTTTACACAACAGAGATTATATTTACGCGAATATACAAGATTTTACAAAATATTATGAATATTGAGTTTAATGAATGATAAGATTAACAAACGATAAGTTTAACTAACGATTAGATTAAAGAATAATAAGTTTAACGAATAATAAGAGTAACGAATAATATGTTTTACGAATAATAAATTTAACGAATATTGAGATTAACAATTAATAGGTTTTGCGAATAATGAATTTAATTAACACTATTAACAATGTTCCTGGGTTCAAACGAATCCACGGTCAACGGGATAACTCTTTTCTATGCGTAGAATGATTTTTAAACACAAAAATACGATTGCTGAGACACTCGGTAAATTGCTCGATGTATCACTTTCCAAGGCGATCACACGAATGAATATCTGATGAAAATCTTTTTCGCTATACGACTGCATTTGTTTGTTATATGCTCGCTGGAAGCATCGAGAAGGTTCCAATCGTTGTTGCTAGGCAATTTCTGTCAAAAGTTTGTTGTATACTCTTTGGAAACATCGAGAAAGATTCAAACGCCGTTGCTAGGCAGTTTCTGTCTGGAAATTGATTCCTAATACAACGTGTGTCCCATTATATCGACATCTCTAAAGTACAATTCTATGTGATTTCTAGGGAGAACAATACAACCGATCCACACCTTCGTCAGGCAAAACGTTTATCCCGTGACCGTGGCTACGTTCGGCGACCAGTTGTCACCTCGAACCCACTTTCGCTATCACAAATATCGAACAATTACAAATGAAAACAATTGCTTAATTACAGCTATGATAAAATCTAGGCTAAAGCATTAGAAGATTTTCCCAAAATTGCAAAGGGAAGGCTCTGGTTTTCCTTTCATCTCCGACATATATATATGACGGGTTTACATTACAATTAGGGTTAGGGGCGTGAAACGAATCTTCGTTTGGATTACACGTCGTCATTATGTAATAGAGAAGACATTGGCTAGTACAAATACGATTATCATAGAACCGGACAAGTAACCGTGGTAATTAGATACTCGAGAAACTAATGACAATCATCCTAGGTTCAATAACGAATCGGCGGTCGACGGGATGATAGATGAACGTACTCACAAAATCTAAGTCGGACGCGTAATATTCACTGGTCGTAAAGGGTTACTCCTTTCATCAATGAGGTCGCGAGCGAGAATGTTTTTCCCGTCCCGATGATGCCACAGAGGAAAACTATAATGGGGTGTGTCTAAGGACACGTGATCATCGGATACGTCGAGAAAAGCCTTCGTTCAGAAAGTAAGGGAAATTGGCGTTGCTGCTAATTGGTCAATCTCCATATCGGTGGTTAGAAAAAGATGTTAGCCGTCCTCGAGGGAAAGATGCTAGTGGGAGACGCCGCAAGTTGAAAAATAGGTCTCCCCTATTTTCCCGTAGTTGGGACAAAGACTGTTTGCCTGTTTGAAGGACTTTAGTTGACTAAATCTTAAGATTTATAACGGGCCCTCGAGCTAGCTGAACATGTACTGCGGAGACGCATCGACATCTGGCAATCATCTTACTCGAAGAAGAGGGTCTGCATGTGGCGAGCTACGGGACAGAGACCGTTGGAATGTTTACTGTCGAGTGTTACAACTATTTCCTTTTTAAGGAGAGCTATAGAATTATTCCATGCCTTTGTTAGACAAAGCGTTCGTCCCGTGACCGCGGCTACGTTCGGCGACTGGCTGTCGCCTCGAGCCCAAGCTCATTATCACAACTCTCGAACAATTACAATCGGATTGAATAACTACAATTGTTCAATTACAGCTATTGTAGACTCTAGGCTTCAATGTTGCGGGATTATACAAAATTCCAAAGGCTCCGGTGTTCTTTCATCTCCGACATATATATGGAATGTTGTAATATTTTCGGAAATCAGGCGATCGATTTGTGAAAACTCAGCAATCGATTGTCTAAGTCTTCTCTTTCTCCCTCTGGCTCTTAACTTGCTTTTTTCTTTGTTCAATCTTCGCTTCTCCAAGTCCTGTTTTATTTTCTATCCCAAGTCCCCGTCCTCCTCTATTCATATCGTTCGACCGACTCCCAGTAAACACAGTAAAAGTCAAACCGTCGGTTGATATTCTAAATTCTATAGAATTTACATATATATAATGTTTATGGCCTAAGAAAAATATAAATTACATATGTGTATTCACAATAAACAACGAATTTCTATTTGAAAGTTTTTTTATTTATTTATTTGGATTTTACAATTTGTCCAGTAGGACATTTGGTAAAATGTTGTAGCTGTATACTAATATAACATGTGGGTGGCTACCCCCAGCGGGGTACCACCGTCGTGTTTGTTGGGTTATGTCCTCTGTGAGATCGGTTGGGTGTTTCCTTTTTAATCTTCTTTTTATGCTTGATGTGTCGACCGTTTCCGCTGCCAGCCGATTTAGATGCGTTGCTATTCTTTCTCCGTACCTTCTTGCACTTTTGTTGATCTCCTCCTTGACCGTTGGTATTCCCAGGTCTTTCCAGATGTCCTCGTTTCTAACGTACCATGGCGCGTTTACTATTGTTCTGAGTATTTTAGAGTGCGATGCCTCTATTTTGATTATATGGCTCATTGCTGCTGTTCCCCATAGTGTTATTCCGTACGTTCAGTTTGGTTTTATGACCATTTTATATATTTTTAGTTTGTTTTCTATGCTTAGTTTGGATTTTCGACTTGTTAGCCAGTACATTTGTCTCCTTGCCATCTGTATTTTGTCTATTGTTGCTGTAATATGCTGTTACCATGTGAGTCGTGTATCTAAGTGGAGTCCTAGGTATTTGACTTGCCTTGTTTGTATTATGTGTGTGCCGTTTAGTACAATGTTCGGTGGTTTCAGTTTTCGCAGTGTGAACGTAATATGTTTGCATTTATCGGGGTTTGCTTTGATTTGTTTCGCCTGAAACCACTTTTCTATTTTTGTGATATGTTCTTGTAGTAATGTAACTGCTGTTGCAGGGTTAGTGTGCCTGACTAGTACAGCTGTGTGATCCGCGAATGTCAGTATTTTGCTATTGTTAGTTGTTGGTATGTTGGCCGTGTATAATGTGTATAAAATTGGTCCTAGGACGCTTCCTTGCAGAACTCCTGCCTTGATTTCTTTAGCTTCCGAGTGTGTCTTTTTGATTTTTACTATGAAGCTTCTGTTGCTTAGGTATGATTTGATTACTTGGTATATCTGCCCCGAGAACTGTTTCCTGATTGATTGTAGTTGGCTAGTGTGGTTTATTTTATCGAATGCTTTTCGATGTCCATAAAGAGTGCCGTGCAGTATTGTTTTGTTTCCAGCGCCTGTAGGATTTCATTGACGAGTCTTTGCGTTTGTTTTATTGTGGAGTGTTTGTTTCTGAATCCGAATTGGTGATCCGATATTAGATGGTTCTTCTCTATTAGTGGTTTTATCCGGTCGTAGATTATTTTCTCTACTATCTTAGAGAACACCGGAAGTAGTGAGATTGGTCTGTAGGACTTGGTTTCGTGTGGGTCCTTGCCTGGTTTGGGTATCATTATGATTTTTGCCAGTTTCCAAGCTTTTGGAAAGTATTGTATTCTTAGTATTGCGTTTACTATTATTGTGGTTTGTCTTATCGCTTTTGGCGGAGGTTTTTCAAGATTTGGCTGTTAATTAGGTCGATTCCTGGTGCTTTATTGTTTTTTGTTTCCTCAATTATGTTTCTGATTTCTTGTGCGGTTGCTTTGGGTATGGTGATTGTCAGTTGGTGTACTAGTAGTTAGCGCATCCTCGTCCGTATGACTATTGTGGTTGCTATTGTTGATGTTGTGTGGGGTGAATATGTTGCCTAGGTGGTTGGAAAATTCTTCAGCTTGCTCTTCGTTGCTTCTTGCCCATGTGTTGTCTGCTCTTCTGATTGTTGGTACCATTTTTGTTGTCTTCTTTATTTTTTTGTGACTTTCCATAGGGAGTAATTGTTGTTTTCGCGAGCAGATAGTGACTCGATGAACTTTGTGAACTCGTTGTCGTTGTGCTCTTTTATTTTGTTCTTTATTTATTTTGTGAGTTTGTTTAGGTGTTTTTTGTTTTCTTTTGTTCTGTGTTTTTGCCATTTTGCTTTCGCTTTTCTTTTTTCTCTAATTTTTTCGGGGATGTCTAGTGGAACTGTTTTTGTTTGTCTGTTGGTTGTTTCAGGTATAGTGGTTACCCTTGCTGCTTCTTGGATAGTTTCTGTGAGTGTTGTTACTGCTTGATCGATGTGTTCAGGTGTTTTCAGTGGGATGTTGCAGCTGATTTTGCTCTCTATTATTTCTTTGCATATTTGCCATTTGGTGGTTTTATTGCATAGCTTCTCTGTGCTGCTGTAAAGTATTGGTTTGTTTCTGTATGAAATTATTATGGGCGTATGTTCGGAGCTAAGCTCGAGGCTGGATGCTATGTTTAGTTTATTTGCGTTTAGTCCCCTTGTAACTGCAAAGTCTAGCAGGTCAGGTATTTTGCTCAGGTCTGTCGGCCAGTATGTCGGTCTTCCTGTGGATAATATATTGACTTTATTATTTCTGATGTATTTTTCCAGGGTTCTGCCTCGAGGTGTGGTGATTCTTGATCCCCATAGCGTGTGCTTTGAGTTATAGTCTCCCGCTGCAATATACTTGTCACCTAAGTGTCGGAAGTAGTCTTCCCACCTTTGCGTTATGATTTTGTGTCGCGGCGGTACGTATACTGCAGACAACTGCAGTTGGTTGCTGTTAGTCTGTACGGTAACGGTGGTTGCTTGTATATGTTCCTTACTGGCCTGGCTGTGTAGGTGATGTTTAATGTCGTTTTTTATTACTACTGCCGTCCCTCCGTGTACTTTCCCTGAGGGATGCTCGGTGTCGTATATGGTGTAGTGCGGTATTTTTATGTAGCTGTTTATTGTGAGGTGTGTTTCTGGGACGAGTAGTATATCGGTGTTACTGCTGGACAGGAATGTTTTAGTTTCTAGGGCCCTTTGTTGTAGGCCGTTAGAGTTCCAGGCTGCTATTTTAAGGCTTCTTGATATAGGACACGGGTTTCCGCCGTTTGGCTATAGGCGTAGCCGTTCGTAGTTTTCTCTTCCCCGCTTGCCGCACTTCTCCGGAGCACTGTTGCACACGCCCGTTTAGCTCGGCTGCTCGGGCAGAACTGTTTGAAAGTGGTTCTGGTAAAAGTGCCGTTACGCGACGGTACGACGTAGCCATACCATATTTTGTGTTGGGTTTACATTTTTAACATTACAGTTTGTAATTTAATTTAAGCCGTTTTAAAACCGTACTTTTACACGATATTGTCTTTTCTTTCTTTTTCCTTCCTGAAAATTTGGTCGCAAAACAGGACAGATCGGTGGCCTATTTTTACTTCTTGTGGGGCTGAGTGAGCGGCGGGCGAAGGAGACGGAGAGGTGGAGCATGTCATGAAATGGTCCCTGCGCAGTAATCGCGTACAGATACCGCCCATAGGCTCAAAGCTTAACCAATTACTGAGCAATATTAATCCGTCCTCGTCACTATCTAAGCGGTCGCCGTGGAATTCGATAACGTTCACTCGTCATTCGTATCCGGTACGCAGTAGAGTGCGCGTTGTACATGAATTTACTGAAAGTTTTAATTTTTCTATCTAGAAAATTAACTTTCTATATTAAGTTTCTATAAAAAGAGATTGATTTAACGTGGATAGAGTTTTTGTACATAAAGGTTTATAAAATAAAAAGACATTCGCACGCGTACTAGCTTTGTGTAAATAATTGTAACCTAAAAATTTGTTCAATAATAGATAGGGTAATGCAGTAACCGGACAGGAACCTATTCTTCATATAAAGGTAAGAGAACAC